>NC_091438.1:144320859-144365859 GCF_964237555.1 Oryctolagus cuniculus
TATCTCCTCCAGCTGTCTGGGGACCCAGGAGAAGCCCCGCACCGCGCCTGCGCCACGCAGTCTCCGCCCCTGCCCCGCGCTTCACCGCCGGCGGCTACGCTACGGAGACGGCGCCGGGCCGCTTCCAGAATGGCGAGCTGGGCCCCCCCCACCGTGCCCCCCCACTCCGCGCCCGGTCAACGTCTGCTGCCGGCGGCGCCTACTAACCTGCTAGTGGGGGAGCCCCGCTCCGCCGCGGCCAATCCGCTTCGCCGCTCCAGGGACCGGCAGCCAGTGGGCGGGCGGGAAAGCCTGGCTTTGCCCCGGGGCATCCTGGGAGTCGTAGTTTTTCGCCGTCAGGGAGCTCCTCCGGAGCGGGCTCGCCCAACCCTGTTGCCATTAGTTACCCAGACGCACCACCCCCCTCCACCGCCGCGGGAAATACTCCCTCACACCACTTGTGGGACACCCACACGCACGCTAGTCTAGAGCCCCTCAGAGTCCCCAGGAAACACACAAGACTTTCATGTGCCTCTGGGCTACAGGACCCCTTTAGACTAGCGTCCCAAGATCCGAGCCCCAGTCTACACCTTCCTGCTCTGGGGGCTGCTGAAGTAAACTCATGCCTCTTGGGCCTAGAGGACAGGAAGGAATCGGCCCTACACTGGTGGCCTGGAGGGGAGCAGCCACACTCTGGGAACCCCCAGGACGATGGGCGAGACTTGGGGGTACCCGCTGTTCCTCTGAGGTCTGATGAAGGTGACACCCTCCTCTCTGAGGAAGTTCAAGGTGATGAGGGAGGTAAAGCGCTTCACTTCTGAAGACGCAGACCAGGGTTCCGCACGAGGAATCTCCAGTCAGAAAAAGACCTTGTCCTCACCTTCTGAGAGGGGAGACATCGCTCCTCGGGAGGGTGTCTGTCATCTGTCAGATGAGGAGAGCAGTTTGCTTTTATTCACACTATTGGGTACAGTCCCTGGCTTCCCAAAGAGGAACTTAAAGCATAAGGAGGTTAAAAGCAAACTTGCTCAGGGTCACATAATTGAGAAGGAAGCAAGTTGGGAATCAAGCTCACGGGCCTGGCGCCAGTCTCGGTCTTTGAACACAGCCTGGCCCTCGTGAAAACCGGGCAGCACGCACCCCTCGGAGGACGAACCTTCGAGGGTGCTTCAGAAAGGTCGCAGGAAACTGAATTTAGAAGATAAGTATTTTGGTGCAAAAAAATTTTTTTTGAATCCAAGAGTCTTCAAAAGATAATGGAATGTATGTTATGGGAAATCTATACATGGATAAGCAATTTTCTCCATGAACTTTGAAAGCCCCTTATATTTAGCATTTGTACTGTTTGTCCCATGTGTTAGGAAAATGGTGCAGTTTTATCTATGGTGCAATCTACACCCTGACGCCATCCTAGGCTCTAACCCCCACCGCCATTGTGGGAAGCCAGGTGGCCACATGGCCCAACCACCCGGGTGTCAAGCTCCACCCCCATCTTAATGGGATTCACTGCTCCTGGTTCCCTGCCCGCCCTCCGGAAAATTTTTAAAAGGACCTGTTCCTGAACACGCGGCGTGCTCTCCCTCTCTCTTCCCTGCGCTCTCTGTTCTCTCCTCGCTAGCTCCTCTCCTCTGTCTCTCTCTCTCTCTCTTATACTCTCCTTCTCTTTTTCCTTCTTCGCCCCTTGCCTCCAGCCTGCTGGTTTTCCCCAATAAACCCTTTCCCTAACCTGGTGTTTGTGTTTCATGACAGCCTAACACCATGTTTATCACTCTGATCTGCTTTTCTCCCCCAATTCTGCAAATATCACGAGTACGAATTTAGTATGTGGTCTCCCAAAAGGGGATTTTCCCCATGTGAGGAGTGGGAACCTACCCTTGTGAATGCACCTCACCAAGTCTTGTATGTTTTCTCCTAAAAATGTGGACCATTCTTCCTGATCTCTCCCCCAAAACTATTCCACTGCATATCTAAAAATCATAGCCTGGGCTGGGGCTGTGGCGTAGTGGGTAAAGCCTCTGCCTGTGGCCCCAGCATCCTGTATGGGCACCGGTTCGTGTCCAAGCTGCTCCACTTCTGACCCAGCTCTCTGTTAATGGTCTGGGAAAGCAGTGGAAGATGGCCCAGATGCATGGGTCCCTGCATGCATGTGGGAGACCCAGATGAAGCTCCTGGCTCCTGGCTTCAGATTGGCCCAGCTCCAGCTGTTGCAGCCATTTAGGGGGATTGAACCAGCAAATGGAAGACCTCTTACTCTATCTCTCCCTCTCTCTGTCTCACAAATAAATAATTTTTTTTTTAAATCCTAGACTGAAGTACTAGAAGAAAGCTTTGAGATCATAAATCCATAAATCCCCATGGTCAGGTCAAATAAGATGAATAGTAGCAAACATTTTGTGAATACTTAATCATGGGAGACAAGTGCTTACCAGTGGATTAAGCAATGCTCCACAGTCACGTGATTAGAAAGTAGTACAGTCAGGATTAAAACGCAGATTATGAGGTGGGAGTTTGGCACAGTGGTTTAAATTGCTGCCTGCAGTGCCCACATCCTATAGTGGAAAGCCTGGTTTGAATCTGGGCTCCTCTTCTTCCTATTTGGCTCCCTGCTAATGCTCGTCCTGGGAGGCAGCAGATGATGGCTCAAGTACTTGGGTCCCTGCCCCGCCCACATGGGAGACCTGGATGGAGTTCTGGGCTCCTGGCTTCAGAGTGGCCCAGCTGGGGCTGTTGTGGGCATTTGGAATGTGAATTAGTAGATCTTTCTCCATCTCTTTCTCTCTTTGAAATAAAATGAAAATAAATAAATTTTTAAATCCATATTATTCTAATCCAGAACCCTCATTTTAAACCTTTGTTCTAAGCTGGCAAGGTCACAGAAGATATCAGAAACACAGGTTGGGAAGGGTACATGACTTTTCTGATACTCCTAGCACAGCCTAGGGCATACTCAGTAAATATTTGTTGTTAGAAGGAACTTTAGGTTGGTGACGCGGCTCACTAGGCTAATCCTCCGCCTTGCGGCGCCGGCACACCGGGTTCTAGTCCCAGTCGGGGCGCCAGATTCTGTCCCGGTTGCCCCTCTTCCAGGCCAGCTCTCTGCTGTGGCCCGGGAGTGCAGTGGAGGATGGCCCAAGTGCTTGGGCCCTGCACCCCATGGGAGACCAGGAGAAGTACCTGGCTCCTGGCTTCGGATCAGCGTGGTGCGCCGGCCACGGCAGCCATTGGAGGGTGAACCAACGGCAAAGGAAGACCTTTCTCTCTGTCTCTCTCTCTCTCTCACTGTCCACTCTGCCTGTCAAAAAAAAAAAAAAAAAAAAAAGGAACTTTAGTTGGTAGGGAGTGGATGACAGGAAGATTAAGATTATTAATGAATAATAGCTGCAGCTCATATTGATGGATTATTTCCTTTTTTCTAGATTCATTTTATTTGAAAGATGGAGTTACAGAGGAGAGGCAGAAGCAGAGACACAGAGGGAAAAATCTTCCATCTGCTGATTCACACCCCAAATGTCCACAATGGCCGGAACCGGGCCAGACTGAAGCTAGGAGCCAGGAGCTTCTTCCAGGTCTCTCACATGGGTGCAGAGGCCCAAGCATGTGAGCCAATCTCTGCTGCTTTCTTAGGCACATCAGCAGGGAGTTGGATTGCAAGTGGAGCAGCTGGGACTCAAACCAGTGCCCATATGGGATGCTGGCACTGCAGGCAGCAGCTTAACCCCCCGTGCCACAGCACTGGCCTCTGGTCACTTATTTCCTACCAGGTACTTTCCTGTGCTCTCATACTCACTCGTGTGCTCTCTCTTCTCTCTCTAACTCTCCATACATGAATACTATCAGAGACAGAGCTCACAAACTCCCAGAGTAGCCCAGCTCTATCAGTTAGAAAGCTCGCTCTTAAGTTCATCTCAAAATATCTATAGCTGAGAGGTATGTATACCATTTTCATCTCCTGATTTGACTCTGGGGCAAAAGCAGGCATATGCAAACTCAAATAGAAGATGCTCTTATTTTCCAACCCAGCTATTCTACTTGTTATTACCCTAGAGGAACTGTCGCACATGTGCACACAGAGATATGGGCAAGGACACGCCTTCCAACCCTTTGATAACAGCAGAAGGTCAAAACCTAACTGTCTTTCTGTAGGCAAGTGGCTGGATGAATTGTGGTTTATTCATACAGGGAAGTACTACACAACCAATTCAGTGATTTGCATGCATATAATGGAGACAGATAAATCTTAGGGCTGGCGTTGTGGCACAAGGCAGGTGAAGCTACTGCCTATGATCCCGGTATCCTATATGGGGAGTGCTTGTTCCAGTTCCAGCTGCTCTGTTTCTGATTCAGCTCCTTGCTGATGTACCTAGGAAAGCAGTGGATGATGGCCCAAGTGCTTGGGCCCTGATATCATTGTGGGAGACACAGAGGGAATTCCAGGCTTCTGGCTTCAGTGTAACCCAGCCCTGGTCACTGTGACCATTTGGAGAGTGAACCAGTGAATGGAAGAGCTCTTTCTCTGTCCATTTATCTTTCAAATAAATAAAAATAATATTTTAAAAATTGATTAAATGTTCAAAATATGAGTGAAAGTTTAGTGTTATATTTGTGTAAGATGTAGCATAAAAATTTAGATATTTACAGATATGGATAGAAAAGTACAAGAAGTTAAATGGGAGAGCTTGAACCCCTGCCACCCATGTGGGAGACCCCAAAGTTGTTCTTGGCTTCAGCCTGGCCCAGTCCTGGCTATTGCAGCCATTTGGAGAGTGAATCAGTGGATGGAAGATCTCTGGCTCTCTCTTTTTAAAAGATTTATTTATTTGAAAAGCAGTTATAGAAACAGGAGGAAAGAGTGAAAGATCTTCTGTACCTGGTTCACTCCCCCAAATGGCTGCAAGAAGCCAGGAGCTTTCTCAGGGTCTCCCACGTGGATGCAGGGGCTCAAGCACTTGGTCCAGCCTCTGCTGCCTTTCCAGGCCATCAGCAGGGAGCTGAATCAGAAGTGGAGCAGCGGCCGGCACCGCGGCTCACTAGGCTAATCCTCCGCCTTGCGGCGCCAGCACCCCGGGTTCTAGTCCCGGTTGGGGCACCGGATTCTGTCCTGGTTGCTCCTCTTCCAGGCCAGCTCTCTGCTGTGGCCCGGGAGTGCAGTGGAGGATGGCCCAAGTGCTTGGGCCCTGCACCCCATGGGAGACCAGGACAAGCACCTGGCTCCTGGCTTCAGATCGGCGCCAGCTGTAGTGGCCACTTGAGGGGTGAACCAATGGAAAAAGGAAGACCTTTCTCTCTGTCTCTCTCTCTCTCTCACTGTCTAACTCTGCCTGTCCAAAAAAAAAAAAAAAAAGTGGAGCAGCAGAGAATCAAACTGGCAGCATCCTTATAGGTGCTTATAAACTGCAGTGCCAGCCCCAATAAACAAATAATTTTTTAAGATTTATTTTATTAATTTAAATATAGAGTTACAGATATAGGTAGAGTGAGAGAGAGAGAGAGAGAAGTCTTCCATCCACTGTTCACTCCCCAAATGGCCACAATGGCCAGAGCTAAGCTGAAGCCAGGAGCCAGGAGCTTCTTCCAGTTCTCCCACATAGGTGCTTGGGCCCAAGCACTTGGCCATCTTCTACTGCTGGATTGGAAGTGGAGAACTGGGACTCGAACTGGTGCTGCAGGCCAGGGCTTTAATCTGCTGCAACACAGCACCTGCCCCAACAAATCTTTTTTTAAAAAAAGAGTTACTATCCTTGTATTTTCTTTAGGACTTGCAGCTATACAACTTTAAGATGTAAAGTATAATCTAGGTCATCATGAGAAAAGGTTGAGACTCATTGATTTTGGTTAGTCCCTTTATCTGACCAAGGAGAAACGTGGCCCAGAACAATTTGGTGTCTTGCCTAAAGTCTCAAATTGCCGTAGACCCAAACTCTATACTCGCATCCTACTGCCCCATAGAGAGAATCCAAGTTTATCCTGCACGCAATGCACCTGCGTTCAAACTGTTGCCTCCACCTGGAATCACTCCCCTACTCCCATTTATCTTCCCTCTCGAAAACTCCACCTGGCCAAGCCAAGAAAGAATTAGGCAAGCTTACTCCCCAGATTTGAGTCTGAATCTTAGAATCAAGTGGGTCCTAATCAGCTCCCTTCTCTTGTCAGGTCTCTGCTCAGCCCTTCCCAGGAAAGTGAGTTTTCTGTCTCATAGGGTAACACATTTCCTTGTTTTATTTGTTCGGAAGGCAGAGTGCCAGAGAGACAGAGAGAAAGAGATCCTTCATCTGCTGCTCACTCCCCCAACTGGCCACCACAGCCAGGGATGGGCCAGGCAGAAGTCAGGTGCCAGGAACTTCATCCTGGTTTCCCATGTGGGTGGCAGGGACCCAAGTACTTGAGCCAACATCTGCTGCCTCCCAGTCCTATTTGCAGGGAGCTACATGAGGAGCGTGGGTGAGACTAATCCCAGAAACTCTTGATATAGGATGTGGGCATCCCGAGTGGCAGCTTCTATGCCAGACACCTAGCCAATATTTCCTTGTTTTAATTACTCTGATCATTAGACAGTTCTTAATAAAGTTTCTACTGCCATTTACTTGTCCCAACTCTGTCCTCTGTGACAACATGGATTTTGTATATTAAATAAGGTAATATTTGTGTAAATGGCAAAAGGTCTGGGCCAGTTTGGTGGGAAGTGATCATAATAATCCCATTTACTCTTAAATGAGCTTCAGGTAATGAAACGCTTCTGCCCTTCCCTCCCTAATCCTCACTTTCCTAGACTAAAATGTCTCCTTTTCCTTCTAATTCGTCCGGAACAAGGCAATGATTGCCACCAGCAGGGACATTCCAGAGAATATCTCAAGGAATTCTGTGGTATCCCCAAGAGGTACTCCAGCCATGCCTGATGTCTACGTGATGATAGCCCCACTAGAATCATTAGCAGATCAGTTAAAGCTGCAGTAGTTTCTTTCTTTCTTTCTTTTAAAGTTTGTTTATTTGACAGGCAGTGTCACAGAAAGAGAGGGAGAGACAGAGAGTCAGATCTTCCATCTGATGGTTTACTCCCCAAGTGGCCACAACAGTAGGGGCTGTACCAGGCCAGAGCCAGGAGCCAGGAGCTTCTCCTGGTCTCCCACATGGATGGCAGGGGTTCAAGCGCTTGGACCATCTTCCACGGCTTTCCCAGCAGCACATTAGCAGGGAGCAGAATCTGGAACTGGTGCCCATATGCGATGCCATCGCGACAGGTAGCAGCTTTACCTGCTATGCCACGGCACCAGCCCCACGACTGCCATTAGTTTCAGGTAACATGTGACCTGTCTGGCAGGGGCTAAAATATATGAGACTGCGTTTCTGCATGCCATGAGATGTCCTGGGGCAGATGGATGTTGTCATCAGCTCTGGTGCTCAACATAACTCATTGCTACTTTTTCTGCTCCAGGATCCTTTGTTTTTCACTGTAATTACAAAATGGCTGCCATGGCACCAAGTATTATATTATGTTCCAGATAAGAAGAGCAGGGAAAAGGAGAGGCACTAGCTGCTTTTGACTTTTTAAAAGTTATTTATAAGTCTAAGAGCTTTCTGGTTATATCTCACTTGCCAAACTATCTCTTGTAACTACGTCTATCCACAAGATAGGTCGGGAAAGGTCTTGAGAGCAATTATCTAGCATTACCAGCCTCTGTCTTACACGAGGAGACAAAGGAAAAGAAATGAATTTGGGGCCGGCGCCGTGGCTCACTAGGCTAATCCTCCGCCTAGCGGCGCCGGCACACCAGGTTCTAATCCCGGTCGGGGCGCCGGATTCTGTCCCGGTTGCCCCTCTTTCAGGCCAGCCCTCTGCTGTGGCCAGGGAGTGCAGTGGAGGATGGCCCAGGTGCTTGGGCCCTGCACCCCATGGGAGACCAGGAAAAGCACCTGGCTCCTGGCTCCTGCCATCGGATCAGCGCGGTGTGCCGGCCGCAGCGCGCCGGCCACGGCGGCCATTGGAGGGTGAACCAACAGCAAAGGAAGACCTTTCTCTCTGTCTCTCTCTCTCTCACTGCCCACTCTGCCTGTCAAAATAAATAAATAAATAAATAAAAATAAATAAAAAATAAAAAAATTTAAAAAAAAAGAAATGAATTTGGAGTAACCAGCTCGCAGCATCCACCAGATTGTTCCAAGTTGGTGGTTTTAGGCAATCTCGTTCTCTATGGTCAGACTGTCTTTGGCACTAGTCAAAATCAGGGAGATGACTTCTGCTAACCAAGCTCAAAAAGGGGAGGTCCAGCAGAATGGAGAAAGACCTTCCGTCCACTGGTTCACTCTCTGAATGCTCTTATCAGCCAGGGCTGCACCAGGCCAAAGCCACGAGCCCGGAACTCCATCTGGGTCTGCCCGCGTTGGTGGCAGGAACCTGAGTACTTTGAGCCATCAACTATAGCCTCGCAGAGTGTGCATCAGCAGGAAGCTGGATCAGAAGTGGATAAGCAGGGCCTCGAACCAGGCACTCCAATATGGGACATGTGCGTTCCAAGCAGCGACTTAACCACTGCACCAAACACTCACCCCAGAATTCCAGGGTTTTGCTGTGCAATGAGGAAGCATTGTTAACCTCACTGATGTTAGAGCAAGGAGCAGGGCACACGGCTATCAGGGAGCAGGTTAGTACCTTGAAGCACCGAGAAACCAAGCGTACCACCTATTGGGTGAGCAGGTTCTTTAGCCTCTTCATGCCTTGTAAATGAGGCAGACCATACATCACCACCTACTTAACAAGAGTTCTAAGTAGAAACTCACAGTATGCTGTGGAACACAGTGAAATTATGAAATTCAAATTTTAAAATACCATTGAATTGGGAGACTGACACTGATCAACCCCAAGACTTACTCTAAAGCTACAATATTAAGATATTGTGGTACTGGTGAAAGAATAGCCAAATCCATCAATGAAATCAAGTAGAGAACTCGGGGAAAGACTCACATCAACGTTCAATAAAGCAGCAAAGGCAGTTGAATTGAACTGAATTGAAAAGGTAGACGTTTAAGCCAACAAGTGCTGTAACAACTGGATTCCACATGAAAAAGTGAATCTAGTGTAACGGTCTGAATGTTTGTATTCCCACCAAATTTCAGATACTGAAATCCTAACCCCCAGGTGATGGTGTTTGGAGGGAGGACCTTTGAAAGGCAGTTAGCCCATACAGATGGAGCCCTCGTTTTTCTAAGACTTATCGGGGCCAGTGTTGTGGCACAGCAGGTAAAGCCAGCATTGGGTAGTATCTCATATGGTAACCAGTTATGTTTCAGCTGCTCCACTTTCTAACTCCCTGTAACAGGCCTGGGGAAAACAGCAGAAGATGGCATGAGAGCTTGGGCCCCTGTCATCCATGTAGGAGACCTGGATGAAGCTCCTGGCTTCAGCCTGGTCCAATGCTGGCCATTGTAACCATTTGGGAGTGAACCGGTGGACAGAATATCACTCTCTCTCTCTGTAACTCTGACTTTCAAAATAAATAAATCAATCTTAAAAACAAAAACATGTGTTTATTTATTTGAAAGGCAGAGTGACATACAGAGAGATCTTCCATCTGCTGGTTCACTCCACAAATGCCTGCAACAGCCAAGTCTGTGCCAAGGCAAAACTAGAAACCAGAATCTATCCGGGTCTCCCATATAGGTGGCAAGGCTCCCAGTACTGAGCCATCATCTGCTGCTTTCCCAGGCACGTTGGCAGGGAGCTGGATTGTAAGCCAGGAGCCAGGAGCTTATTTAGGTCTCTCATGCGGGTGCAGGGGCCCAAGGACTGGGGCCATCTTCTACTGTTTCTCCAGGCCATATCAGAGAACTGGATTGGAAGTGGAGCAGCCGGGACTCGAACTGGTGCCCATATGGGATGTGAGCACTGCAGGCAGTGGCTTTACCTGCTGTGCCACAGTGCAGCCCCTCCAACTCCCTCTCAATTCAGACTATAAATCATGTCTCAACTAATTGAGTTTCTGCCAGTTCCTGTGGAAGACCTATTTTTGTTTTTAACATTTGTATATTTGAAAGTGACAGCTGGCACCGTGGCTCACTTGGCTAATCATCCACCTGCGGCGCCGGCACCCTGGGTTCTAGTCCCGGTTGGGGTGCTGGATTCTGTCCCAGTCGCTCCTCTTCTAGTCCAGCTCTCTGCTGTGGCCCAGGAGTGCAGTGGAGGATGGCCCAGATGCTTGGGCCCTGTACCCACATGGGAGACCAGGAGGAAGCACCTGGCTCCTGGCTGTGGATCGGCGCAGTGCTCCAGCCGCAGCATACCGGCCATAGCGGCCATTTAGGGGGTGAACCAATGAAAAGGAAGACCTTTCTCTCTGTCTCTTTATCTCTCACTGTCTAACTCTGCCTGTCAAAAAAGGAAAAAAAAAACTGAAAAAAAAAATGTAGGTTGAAATCCTCTACCATTTTCTGTACCTGTAACTAGGGTTACTATTAATAATTAATATTTAATGAGTACTTTTAGTGTGTTCCCAAGCATTAGTGTTTATCTTATTTAATCCTTACCATGACTCCACTGTGTGGGCACAGTCATACATATTGTCCTCATTTTTCTTCTATTTTTTAATTTTTTAAAAAAGATTTATTTATTTATTTGAAAGGCAGAGTTACAGATACAGAGAAGAAGAGACAGAAAGAGATCTTCCATATATTGGCTCAGTCCCCAAATGGCCACAATAATCAGGGCTGGGCTAGCCTGAAAGCCAAGAGCTTCTTCTGGGTCCCCCACCTGGGACTAGGGGCCAAAAGACTTGGGCCATCCTCCACTGCTTTCCCAGGCACATTAGCAGGGAGCTGGATCAGAAATAGAGCAGCTGAGACTCAAACTGGTGATCCAATATGGGATGCTGGCATCCCAAGTAGCAGCTTAACTCACTGCACCACAATGATGGTGTCCATTTTAACAATTTTAATTAGATTTATTTGTTTGAAAGAGTTACAAGGAGGGAAGACAGAGGCAGAGAGAGAGAGAGAGAGAGAGAGAGAGAGAGAGAGAGGTCTTCTATCCCACTGGTTTCCTCCCAAAATGGCCGCAACATCAGGGCTGAGCCAGGCTGAAACCAGGAGCCAGGAGTTTCTTCCGGGTCTCCCATGAGGGTGCAGGGGCCCAAGCACTTTGGCCATCTTCCACTGCTTTCCGAGGTCCATTAGCAGGGAGCTAGATCAGAAATGAAGCAGCCAGGACTCAAACCAGCGCCCACATGGGGTGCCGGCACTGCGGGCAGAGGCTTAACCTACCCCACCAGAGTGCCGGCTCCAGTAGTTTTCTTTAAGTCAGCTGTCTTAGTAAGGGTTGTGTAGAGAGACACAAGCCATAGGATGTTTAGGGGTGTATGAAGGTTGACTTAGGAGGGTAACTGACTCACCAATCCTGGCAGCCGAGTCCCACCACAGACCACCTGCGGGCTGGAGGCCTGGGATGCTGGAAGCGATGCTTGGTCCACGTGCGAAGTCTCAAAAGTAGGGAGCCCAAGGACGTAGCTCTCTGATGGAAGCTGAAGGCCTGAGCCCCAGCAAGGGGGCCGCTGGTGCAGGCCCTGGAGTGCAAAGGCCAGCAAGTGACGCCCAAGGCAGGAGCCAGCTGTATCCCAACTCTCAGAGCTAGGGACCAACTCACCTTTTGAACTTACTCTTTCCAGAGCCCAGCCCATTGATGGTGCCCGCCTACCTTGAGGCCAGGCCTTTCCCACCTAAGCCACTCAGATTCCGATGCTAATCTCCTCTGGAAACACCCTCACAGATACAGCTCAAACAATGCTTTTCCAGATTCCCAGATAGTCCTTAATCCGATCTAGTTGATATCTAAAAATAAAGCACAAGAGCCTATCCCTTGTCAACTTGGCTCTTTTTCCAAATAAAGACAACAGGTAATAGTTTCACCTAACAAGCTGCAGCCATCCTGCGTACAACTGCACACACACTCCCTCCTGCCTGGAGAGGAGGTAGCGTCCTGGGTGGTGTTTGCTCATCTCCTGAGATTCCGTGAATACTGCGACATGAAATCAACAATTCTTAAACACTGATGTAAAGTCAATAATCGCGCGTACATGACAAAGGAACAAAAGAGAAATGAAAACAAAGATATTGCTCAATATATGTACACAGGGATAGTTTTACCAAAATTGAAAGGCAATAGAGGCTGGTGCTGTGGCACAGTGAGTTAAAGCCATGGCCTGCAGCACCAGCATCCCATATGGGCACTGATTTGAGTCCCAGCTGCTCCACTTCTGATCCAGCTCCCTGCTAGTTAACCTGGGAAAGTAGTGGAGGATGGCCCAAGTGCTTGGGCCCTTGCACCCACATGGGAGATCTGGAAGAATCTCCTGGCTCCTGACTTAGGTCCAGCCCCACCCATTCATTGTGGCCATTTGGGGAGTGAACCAGCAGATGGAAGATCTCCGTCTCTCCTTCTCTCTGTGAAACCCTGCCTTTCAAATAAATAATAATAAAAAAGGCAGTAGTTATAACAATTAAGTTATAACAATTACAGCCTTTGATTCTGTAACTAGTCACCTGGCTGGTGTTTGTAACCACCTTCAACTACCGATTCTGCATTCCTGTTGCCTTCAGTGGGCACCTAGGCTGGATATGGCTCTTTACCTGGTGGGTTGACCCAAACTTTCATCCTCAGAGTCTGGGCCACTTGCAGTCTTGTGTGGATTTTGGGATGTCATACTTTCCCATTGCTCTTAATCACAGGCGTGGTAATCCTAAGAGAAAACCTAAGGGATCTCTCACATTCATATTCCAGACATACTCTTCTTCACCTCCATGGTTCAGTTCTAGCCCAATTTCCCCTTGGTAGTCTGGGTCAACCACAACTCTTCCCTCCCCCTTTTTAAAATTTATTTATTTATTTACTTGATAGGTAAAGTTACAGACAGTGAGAGGGAGAGACAAAGAGAGAGAGAGAAATCTTCCATCTGCTGGTTCACTCCCCAAATGGCCGCATCAGCTGGAGTTGGGCAAATCCAAAGCTAGGAGCCAGGAGCTTCTTCCGGGTCTCCCATGTGAGTACAGGGGTCCAGGCACTTGGACCATCCTCTACTGATTTCCTAAGCCATAGCAGAGAGCTGGATCGGAAGAGCAGCAGCCGGGACGTGAACTGGCAACCATATGGGATGCCAGCGCTTCAGGCGGAGGATTAACTTACTGCGCCATAGCAGCAGCCCTGATGACTCTCACAGCCTGTTCAGCAGAGGCACGGGGAACCCAAAGCGGCTACCTTCTAGCATAATGGAACCATGATTGTGTATCCTGGTGGGAGCAGTTTCCATCATGGAACTAAGACCTCGAGGCCATCAGAGCATACAATTATGGGAACAGGAAACAAAATTTTTGTGAGTGGGCTCCTAAGGGTAATGGTAATTGGTGCCACTCCTATTTCTATCCCTTGATTCCTGGACCTATGAATATTGGCTCTGGGAGAAGTGGTCCCATGTATTGCATGCTGATTCAAAGTATATACAGCCGGCCGGCGCCGCGGCTCACTAGGCTAATCCTCCGCCTTGCAGCGCCGGCACACCGGGTTCTAGTCCCGGTCGGGGCACCAGATTCTGTCCCGGTTGCCCCTCTTCCAGGCCAGCTCTCTGCTGTGGCCAGGGAGTGCAGTGGAGGATGGCCCAAGTGCTTGGGCCCTGCACCCCATGGGAGACCAGGATAAGTACCTGGCTCCTGCCATCGGATCAGCGCGGTGTGCTGGAGGGTGAACCAACAGCAAAGGAAGACCTTTCTCTCTGTCTCTCTCTCTCTCACTGTCCACTCTGCCTGTCAAAAAAAAAAAAAATTGCCAAAGTATATACAGCCTTCTGGAAAACCCTTCCCTAGCCTTACAAGGCGTTGTCACCCAGCTGGCAGTGTATTTGTGACTTTAAGAGGCTGTTCCAGCATGGGGAAAGCAGGTGCTATGGCATAGTGGGTTACCACTGCTTGGGATCCCACATCTCCTTTGGGAGTGTTGATTTAAGTCCAGCTACTGCGCTAAGCGTTGCCTCTCTCAACTGAATTGAACATAGGTTACTGCTCATGAGGCCCTAGGTGCAGGCTAGGGCAGGGAAGGTAGTATAGCCCGAGTGGAATCCAGGGGCATCTGGGCTACCTCTTCGTGTGACTAACTTGCTCAGGCCCAGTCACGCCCATGCCGCTTCCAGGCGGTGGTAGAGTGCTGCCGTGCACACCCAGCTTTATGGCTTGGTGGATCAGATAACACCCAGTTCAAGACGTGGCAGTTTAGGTTACAAGTAACCTGATGGCCCCTGGTCAAGCATCCAGTTTCTACGAAAGCCCAGTAGCACACCCAAGAGCTGTTTCCCAAAAAGAAAGCTATCCATGAATAGTGTCAGGGCCTTCCTCCAAAATCTCTAAGGCCCTCTGCTGTCAATTACTGATGCCCAAGGCTCCCAACAGCATCCCTGTCTGCCCCCAACATCTCAGGCCCCATGGGATCTGCCAGGTCACATGGCCCAAGCTGCGCAGCAGCCTGCACCTGCTGCAGAGCCTTCTCCCTGTCCTGGGCCCCACTCCAAACTGGCAGCTTTCGGGTCACTTGGTAGACGCGCTAGAGTAACACAGCCAAATGGGGAATGTGCTGCCTCCAAAATTCAAAGAGGCCTTCTCTAAGCCTTGTACTGCTTTCTTGGTTATAGGAGGAGCCAGTTACAACTTACCCTTCACCTTAGTAAGGAGTATTTCCACACTCCCTACATCTCTGCTAGGGATTTAACAGAAATGGAAGCCTCCTGGATTTAGTCAGCTTTATTCCCACTCTCTGACATACGTGAGTCTTACCGTGATTCCAGAGTGGCTGCTACACCACGAGCATTGGATCCGATCACCATGATTGGGTCATCAGTGTAAGGGACCAGTGTGGAATCTGCACAAGGGAAAGGAGATCAGGATCCGTGAGAAGCAAATTGTGAATGGGGTTTGGAGAGCTGATACGCTCCGAGGTGGACAGTGAAGGTGGGTAGTTGGCCTTCCCAGGTTAAAGCAAACTGCTTTTGGTGAGCCTTATAGATAAGTATGGAGAAAAAGCGTTGGCCAGATGAAACATTCCATACCAAGTACAAATTGTGTTCATCTGCTCAAGCAAGGAAACCACATGTGGCCCAGGAGCTGCAATTGGCATTGTGGCTTAGTTAAGTGACAATAATCCACCACCTCCAGGGTCCATCTGTCTTTGTACTAGGAGAGCTGAAATGGGACATGGTGGGAATCCCCGCCCCTGCATCCTCCAAATTCTCGATGGTGGCACGCGTCTCATCTCCTCTATCCCTTTCAGGAATATGGTATTTTTGAAGATTTATTTGAAAGACAGAGATAGATAGAAATAGAGATAGAGAGGGAGGTGGAGGTGGAGGTGGAGGTGGAGGTGGAGGTGGAGGTGGAGAGAGATGTTCCATCAGCTGGCTTACTCCTCAAATGACTGCAATAGCCAGGCTGGACCATTCCAAAACTCCATCCTGGTCTCTCACAGGGGTAGCAGGGACCCAAATACTTGGGTCATCTCCTCTGACTTCTTCCTGCACATTAGCAGGAAACTGGATTAGAAGCAGAGTAGCTGAGACTCAAACTGGCCACTGAGTCCACAGTGCCGGTCCCAAGTCTTGTTTTTGATTTGTCTGTTTCCTGGGCAGAGGCAGCTCCAGTGACTTCCCTTTGGCTTTCCCCATCATGATCACCCTCACTCCACAAGTTAGAATCCAAAATGGGGATTCTGCCAGTTGCTAAACATGTCTATTCCATTTATACATTCTGGAACTGGAGAAGTGACCACAGGATGGGTTCGGAGGCCCCCTGGACCCACTGTGTGTCACCAGACCTCTGTAAGCTCCCACTCTAAATACAGGGCCACAGTGACATTTTGGGTCTCCTGGAGTCTTTTTTTTTTTTTTTTTTTTTTTTTTTGACAGGCAGAGTGGACAGTAAGAGAGAGAGACAGAGAGAAAGGTCTTCCTTTTGCCGTTGGTTCACCCTCCAATGGCCGCCACGGCCAGCGCGCTGTGGCCGGCGCACCGCGCTGATCTGATGGCAGGAGCCAGGTACTTATCCTGGTCTCCCATGCGGGTGCAGGGCCCAAGGACTTGGGCCATCCTCCACTGCACTCCCTGGCCACAGCAGAGAGCTGTCCTGGAAGAGGAGCAACCGGGACAGAATCCGGCGCCCCAACCGGGACTAGAACGCGGTGTGCCAGCGCCGCAAGGCGGAGGATTAGCCTAGTGAGCCGCGGCGCCAATGTCAATACAGAGCCAGTGTCCAGTAGCTCCTGAAAGATCTGATTATTTTCCTTTCCCCCAGTAAAAGGCGGTAGGTATTCCTTAACCAGTCAAGCTGACATCTAAAATTAAGCATCACATCTGCTTTAGATCAGTTCGCTGGGGCCAGTGCTGTGACACAGTGAGTTTTAGCTGCTGCTTATGATACCGGCATCCCATATTGAAGCCCGGTTGGAGTCCCAGCTTTTCTGCTTCCAATCCTGCTTCCTGCTAATGCTCCTGAGAAGGCAGTGGGAGGCGGAGTTCCTAGTTCCTGGTTTTGACTTGGTCCAGACCTGGCTGTTAACAGCCTTTTGGAGAGTGAACCAGCAGATGGAAGATGTCTCTGCCTGTCTCTCCTCTCCGTCCCTCTGCCTTTCATATAAATAAATTTTTAAGAAAATCAATTCGGGGCTGGCATTGTGGCACAGTAGGATAAGCCTCAGCCTGTGGCACCGGCATCCCATATGGGCTCCGGTTCTAGTCACGACTGCTCTTCTTCCAACCCATCTCTCTGCTATGGCCTGGGAAGGCAGTAGAAGATGGCCCAAGTGCTTGGGCCCTTGCACCCACATGGGAGACCGGTAAGAGGCACCAGGCTCCTCCTGGCTTTGGATTGGTGCAGTCCAGCCATTGCAGCTATTTGGGGAGTGAACCAATGGGAGGAAGACCTCTCTCTCTCTCTCACCGTCTAACTCTGCTTGCAAAAATAAATAAATAAAATAAATTCAATTATTGTATTGTTATAAGTTATAATATTAGTGAAATCACAAGTTTGGGGGCCAGCGCTGTGGCATAGCTGGTAAAGCCGCTGCCTGCAGTGCCAGATTCCCATATAGGCATCAGTTCGACACCCATCTGCTTCACTTCTAATCCAGCTCTCTGCTGTGGCCTGGGAAAGCAGCAGAAGATGGCATAGTCCTTGGGCCCCTGCACTCTCATGGGAGACCTGGAAGAAGCTCCTGGCTCCTGGCTTCGGATCAGCACAGCTTTGGCAGTTGCAGCCATTTGGAGAGTGAACCAGCAGATGAAAGATCTCTCTCTCTCTCTCTGTCTCTCCCTCTCTCTGTAACTCTGCCTTTTAAACAAACAAATAAACTTTTTATATATAGAAATAAACATTTAAAATAAAAAGAATTGTCTTTTAAAAATCACAAGTTTGATGTTCCAGACATATTTTTTCTTTTCTTCTTTCTTTCTGTCTTTCTTTTTTTTTTTTTTTTGACAGGCAGAGTTAGACAGTGAGAGAGAGAGACAGAAAGACAGAGAGAAAGGTCTTCCTTTTTCCGTTGGTTCACCCCCCAAGTGGCCGCTATGGTCGGCGCGTTGTGGCTGGCACGCTGCATTGATCCAAAGCCAGGAGCCAGGTGCTTCCTCCTGGTCTCCCATGCGGGTACAGGGCCTAAGCACTTGGGCCATCCTCCACTGCCCTCACAGGCCACAGCAGAGAGCTAGACTGGAAGAGGAGCAACCGGGACCAGAACCTGGCGTCCATATGGGATGCCAGCGCCGCAAGGAGAGGATCAATTAAGTGAGCCACAGCGCCAGCCCTGTGATGTTAATTTTTTTAAGAAAAGATTTATTTATTTGAAAGGCAGAGTTACAGAGAGAGGGAGAGAGAGAGAGGAGAGAGAGATCTTCCATCTACTGGTTCACTACCCAAATGGCTGAAATGTCCAGAGCTGGGTCAGACCAAAGCCAGGATCCAGGAGCTTCTTCCAGGTCTCCCATGTGCTCAGGGGCCCAAGCACTGGGTCATCTTCTACTGTTTTCCCAGGGCATAGCAGAGAGCTGGATCAGATGTAAAGCAGCAAGGACTTGAACTGGCACCCATATGGGATGGCAGCACAGCAGGCAGCGGCTTAACCCACTATGCAACAGTGCTGGCCCTAAGACATTAATTATTAACACGTAAAATTTTATCCATGTAGTACCTAAAATATCTGAAATACTTCCCGCTCCACCCAACAGATGCTTGGTCTTTTTTTTTTTAATTAAAAAAAAATTTTTTTTGACAGGCAGAGTGGAGACTGAGAGAGAGAGACAGAGAGAAAGGTCTTCCTTTGCCGTTGGTTCACCCTCCAATGGCCGCCGCGGCCGGCGCACTGCGGCTGGTGCACTGCGCTGATCCGATGGCAAGGAGCCAGGTACTTCTCCTGGTCTCCCATGGGGTACAGGGCCCAAGCACTTGGGCCATCCTCCACTGCACTCCCTGGCCACAACAGAGAGCTGGCCTGGAAGAGGGGCAACCAGGACAGAATCCAGCGCCCCGAGACTAGAACCCGGTGTGCCGGCGCTGCAAGGCAGAGGATTAGCCTAGTGAGCCGCGGCGCCGGCCGATACTTGGTCTTTTCATCTGTGAAATGGGTTTAGTAATACATCCCTTACAAGATTGTTAGAAACGAACGAGGAAATAGTCCAGGAACCATGTGGTTGCTTATAAAGCATAAACAGAGGGAGACACCAAGGCGAGGATGAGGATTTCGGTGTTTGGCTTCGTAAGCCTCATCTTCCACCAGCTTCTCTCGGCTGTGTGCCAGCTCTAAAGGCTCCTTTTTGGTCCTCCAGCAGGTCCTGCCCTCCCCTCTCGGGAAGAGCTTTGCTCAAACACATTCCTTGCCCCTGAGACCACTTCCCACTGTGGCAGGTTGCTTCTCCAAAAATTGCCCCAGCAACATTTCTGCTCGTCTGTAACCTTGCCACTGCCACATCAAAAAATGGAGTGTGGGGCAGGGTGTGTGGTGCGATGGAGTAAGCCGTCGCTGGAGATGCTCCCGTCCCACATCCAAGAGCTAGTTCAAGTCCTGGCTGCTCTACTTCAGCACCCTGAGAGGCAGCAGATGATGGCTCAAGTGCTTGATAGGCCCCAGCCACCTACTTGGAAAACTCAGATGCAGTTGCAGGCCACTGGCTTTAGCTTGCCCTAGCCCTGGTTGTTGGTGGCATTTGCAGAGTGAACCAGAGGATGAAGTGGCTCTCTCGCTCTGCCTTTCAAGTAGATGAAAAGATAAATAATTAAACATTTTTTATTTTATTTATTTATTTATTTTTTTGACAGGCAGAGTGGACAGTGAGAGAGAGAGAGACAGAAAGACAGAGAGAAAGGTCTTCCTTTGCCGTTGGTTCACCCTCCAATGGCCGCCGCGGCCGGCGCACTGCGGCTGGTGCACTGCGCTGATCCGATGGCAAGGAGCCAGGTACTTCTCCTGGTCTCCCATGGGGTACAGGGCCCAAGCACTTGGGCCATCCTCCACTGCACTCCCTGGCCACAACAGAGAGCTGGCCTGGAAGAGGGGCAACCAGGACAGAATCCAGCGCCCCGAGACTAGAACCCGGTGTGCCGGCGCTGCAAGGCAGAGGATTAGCCTAGTGAGCCGCGGCGCCGGCCGATACTTGGTCTTTTCATCTGTGAAATGGGTTTAGTAATACATCCCTTACAAGATTGTTAGAAACGAACGAGGAAATAGTCCAGGAACCATGTGGTTGCTTATAAAGCATAAACAGAGGGAGACACCAAGGCGAGGATGAGGATTTCGGTGTTTGGCTTCGTAAGCCTCATCTTCCACCAGCTTCTCTCGGCTGTGTGCCAGCTCTAAAGGCTCCTTTTTGGTCCTCCAGCAGGTCCTGCCCTCCCCTCTCGGGAAGAGCTTTGCTCAAACACATTCCTTGCCCCTGAGACCACTTCCCACTGTGGCAGGTTGCTTCTCCAAAAATTGCCCCAGCAACATTTCTGCTCGTCTGTAACCTTGCCACTGCCACATCAAAAAATGGAGTGTGGGGCAGGGTGTGTGGTGCGATGGAGTAAGCCGTCGCTGGAGATGCTCCCGTCCCACATCCAAGAGCTAGTTCAAGTCCTGGCTGCTCTACTTCAGCACCCTGAGAGGCAGCAGATGATGGCTCAAGTGCTTGATAGGCCCCAGCCACCTACTTGGAAAACTCAGATGCAGTTGCAGGCCACTGGCTTTAGCTTGCCCTAGCCCTGGTTGTTGGTGGCATTTGCAGAGTGAACCAGAGGATGAAGTGGCTCTCTCGCTCTGCCTTTCAAGTAGATGAAAAGATAAATAATTAAACATTTTTTATTTTATTTATTTATTTATTTTTTTGACAGGCAGAGTGGACAGTGAGAGAGAGAGAGACAGAAAGACAGAGAGAAAGGTCTTCCTTTGCCATTGGTTCACCCTCCAATGGCCGCCACGGCCAGCGCGCTGCGGCCGGCGCACCGCGCTGATCCGATGGCAGGAGCCAGGAGCCAGGTGCTTTTCCTGGTCTCCCATGGGGTGCAGGGCCCAAGCACCTGGGCCATCCTCCACTGCACTCCCTGGCCACAGCAGAGGGCTGGCCTGGAAGAGGGGCAACCGGGACAGAATCCGGTGCCCCGACCGGGACTAGAACCCGGTGTGCCGGCGCCGCTAGGCGGAGGATTAGCCTAGTGAGCCGCGGCGCCGGCAATTAAACATTTTTTAAAAGATGGCATCTTATTTCCCTCCCTTTGAAGCTGAGTGGGACTTTCCGACTGCCTCGACAGTTAGAACCAGCAGAAGTGATGCCTACTGACTTTCAAAGTTGGATCATAAAAGATGATATTGAGGAGCTGGCATTGTGGCACAGCAGGTTAAGCCACTGCCTGCAATGCTGCATCCAATATGGGCACCGGTTGAAGTCTCTTTCTCTCTCTCTAACTCTGCCTTTCAAATCAATCAATCAATTGATTTTTTAAAAATATTTTATTTATTTATTTAAGAGGTAGAGTTACAGACAGTGAGAAGGAGAGATAGAGAGAAAGGTCTTCCGTCTGTTGGTTCACTCCCCAAATGGCCGAGATGGCTGGAGCTGCGTCGATCCGAAGTCAGGATCCAGGAGCTTCTTCCCAGTTCTCCCACATGGGTGCAATGCCCAAGGACTTGGGCCATCTTCTACTGCTTTCCCAGGCCATAACAGAGAGCTGGATTAGAAGAGAAGCAGCCGGGTCTAGAACCGGCACCCATATGGGATGCTGGCACCGCAGGCGGAAGATTAACCTACTGCACCGTGAGTAGGTTAATCATGTGGTGGTGTTGTTGTTGTTGTTGTTTTTAAGATGATATTGCTCCTGTGTGGTTCTCTTTTTTGGGATGTTTGCCTTGAAACCTCACAACTCTGCTAAGGACACCCAAACTAGTTCACGTAGAGCAGCCACTGGGAGAGGCCCATGTAAGGGGGAGCTGAGACCCCCCTCCCAGAGCCTGCATCAACCACAGGATGAGTGGCCACACCTTCTGCGGAAGCCCCAGACCCAGACACAGGGCAGGTCATCCTGCAGTACCCTGTCACATCCGTACTCCAGAGAACGCACGATGACAAGGAATGGCTGTTTCACGCCAATCAGGTTTGCAGGAATTTTATGCGTTCCTATACCTGCTTTCTTTGCCTGGCCAACCATCACTTTGCTCTTTCACTCAGCAAAAATGCCTCTAGTTCAGGAAGGCTCTGCATGTCAGGCCTGGGTGACTTCCCCAGTCAGAATCTCCCCGGCACCCTCTGCTCCCGCTTTTGTCCCGCTTACCACACCCATCACGATGTCCTTTTTCTCACCATCAGCTTCCCCGTGCTGTGAGCCCTGTGATGTCTGGAGCTATGTCTGCCTGCAGACGCTCCAGCACCAGCCTGGTGGGTCCCTCACACAGGGGGCTCTCAGCAAATGCTTACTGCGTGCACGGGAGGACACTTTGCCCTGCAGTGCCTGGCACAAAGACTAGGAATGCAGCAACTGTTGCATCCATTCTTGAGGCTTTGGGGACTATTTTTGGCAACACCCCTGGCTGGGCTGCTCCATAACAGCCAGCGTGGTTTGGGGTTTACTGTGTAAATCCTTTTCTACTGCCATAAAGCCAGATCCAAGATATAGTGCCCAGCAACAAAAAGTAAGCTTCAACACACACACACACACACACAGAGAGAGAGAGAGAGAGAGAGAGAGAGAGATTCTTCATCCACTGGTCCACTCCCCAAATGGCCAGATCTGGGCCAGAAGAAAGCCAGGAGCCAGGAACTTCATTCAGGTCTCCCACATGGGTGTCAGGGACTCAAGTAACTGAGCCATTATCTGTTGGCTTCCCAGGTGCATTGGCAGGGAGCTGGATTGGAAGCAGAACAGTTGGGACTTGAGCAGGGTTTCTGATTTGGATGCCGGCATCACAAGCAGCAGCTTAACCTGCTGTTCCAGTGCCACTCCCCCTAACCCTCAGTTTTTCTTGAGCTCATCAGAGAGCTCAGTTTGCAAGGAAATCAAGTAAATTTGATTCCATAGAGGGACAATCCTCTCCGAGATGTGATGGGACACACAAATTGCATTACCTTTGTCATAGTGTGAGAGGAAGTGGCTGCCATCCAAGAGGATAAGAAATCAGCTAAAACTTTAAAAAAATTCTTATTTTAAATAAAAAGGTGCATTTCTAGTATACAGAATTTAAAAATTATTTTAATTAATTTATTTTTATTTTATTTGAAAGGCAGAGAGAGAGAGAGAGATCTTCTATCCACTGGTTCATTCCCCAGATGCCTACAACAGCTGGGGCAAGGCCAGGCCAGGCCAAAAACAGGAACCCAGAACTCCATCCAGGTCTCTCATCTGGATGTCAGACACCCAAGTTCTCGAAGCCATCATCTGCTGCCGCCTGGATGCACATTAGCAGGACGCTGGGTCTCAAATGGAAGAGCTGGGACCAGACCCCAACACTCTGCTATTGGATGTGGGGGTCTTTACTCTTAGGCTAACCACCCACTCCAATGTATTGCTTCTGAGGAAGGAGTAGAAGCAAAATACATCCCCTGTTGGTGGGTGGGTGGGTGGGGGAGGGACAGAAGCAAAGAACTTCCACTTTTTCAGCAGGGGCAGGAAACAGTCTGGGGGTACAGGATCCTGCAGTAAAATTAGTCTGAAGGGGCTGGTGCTATGGCATAGCAGGCAAAGCAGCCACCTGCAGTGCTGGCATCCCATAAGGGCACCAGTTCAAGTCCCGATTGCTCCACTTCCGATCCAGCTCTGCTATCACTTGGGAAAGCAGTGGAAGATGGCCCAAGTCCTTGGGCCCCTGCACCCATGTGGGAGACTTGGAAGAAGCTCCTGGCTCCTGGCTCCTGGCTTCAGATTGGAGTAGCTCCAGCCGTTGTGGCCATCTGGGAAGTGAACCAGTGGATGGAAGACTCTCTCTCCCTCTGCCTCTGACTCTCTGTAACTCTGCCTTTCAAATAAATAAGTAAGTATTAAAACAAAACAAAACAAAACAAAACAAAAAACTAGTCTGAGGTCCCCCCCCTCAAAAAGCAGTAGGTGGATTTGGGCTGCCATGAAGAACGGCAGGAGTGAGGCTCAGAGGCCCAGAGCCCGCCTGGGACTGAGGATGAGTCAGGGCAGCAGGGAAACTCCCCTCTTTGCCAACAGGACAGGCAGCTTCATCCACCCTGCTGCTCCCCGGTGGCACAGGTGTCCAGGGCTGCCCCGAAGCTAGCAAGGCAAGGAACAAAGGCTGGGAGGCGGTGCTGACGCAGACCTTGGTGAGCAAAGGCGAAGAGGGTGAGGCCAGAGGGTGCGGGAGCCACACAGACCAGTGAAGAGTTCTGAGAGTGAAAACAAAAGGCTTACATAAAAGACAGCTGTCTTGTTTTTAATCTCTTTTAAAAACAACTGAGTAAAGCAAAAACAGTTAGCAACCGATTATAGGGGATCTCTAACCTTTAAAAATGAAATGCAAGAGCAGGCAGTTGGCACAGAAATGCAAATGCCTGCATTCTGTATCAGACTGCGTCCTGCTGATGCGCACCCTGGCTCAGGTACCTGGGTCCCTGCCACCCTTGTCGGAGACCTGGATGGAGTTCCTGGCTCCTGGCTTCCAGCTGGCCCAACACTGGCTGTCGAGACCATTTGGGGAGTGAAAGATCTCTTTCTGTTTCTCAAAAAACAAACAAACAAAATCTCTATATTCCAGACGGGTCCTGTCCCACACCCGGAGATGGACTGCTGAGCAATCTGGACGGAGAGACCATGCTGACTTTCCCCAGTGATCACGCCGTTCAGTGAGGTCTCCCTAAAACCTGGAGAGGACAGAGTGGGGGCCATGCTTCCGGGCAGTTCCTGGAGGTGCGCGAAGTCCAAGTCCCTTCCCCCACAGCTTGCCTTCGCGTCTCTGCATCTCTTTATAACATCCCTTTTCATAAACCAGCAAACATCACCAAGTGTTGTCCTGAGTTCTGTGGGCTGTGAGGAGGGGCTTGTGGGAACCCTGGGTTATGGTTGGTCAGTTAGAGTCACAGGCGAGACAGCTTGGGGCTGGCGACTGACGTGCATGGGGAGGGGGCAGTCCTGGCACCCAGCCGCCCACCTGTGAGGTCGACCGCCATCTCCAGATAGAGGGTTAAAGGCTAATTCAAGGTATAGTTGACTGATAGGGGCTGGCGCTGAGGCGCAGCCGATCAACGCCCTGGCATGGGTCGCCAGTTCGAGACTTGGTTGCTCCATTTCCAATATCCATTTCCATATCCGGCTCTCCACCATGGCCAGGGAAAGCAGTGGAGAGTGGCCCAGGACCTTGGGCCCCTGCGCCCATGTGGGGAGACCCAAGGAGGCTCCTAGCTCCTGGATTCGGATAGGCGCAGTTCCGGCTGTTGCAGCTAATTGGGGAGTGAACCATAGGATGGAAGACCTCTCTCTCTCTCTGCCTCTCCTTTCTCTGTGTAACTCTGACTTTCAAATAATAAATAAATAAATAAATAAATCTAAAAAGATGGCCGGTGCCGCGGCTCAATAGGCTAATCCTCTGCCTTGTGGCGCCGGCACACCGGGTTCTAGTCCCGGTCGGGGCACCGGATTCTGTCCCGGCTGCCCCTCTTCCAGTCCAGCTCTCTGCTGTGGCCCGGGAGTGCAGTGGAGGATGGCCCAAAGGCTTGGGCCCTGCACCCCGCATGGGAGACCAGGAGAAGCACCTGGCTCCTGGCTTGGGATCAGTGCGCTGGCATTGGAGGGTGACCCAACGGCAAAGGAAGACCTTTCTCTCTGTCTCTCTCTCTCTCTCACTGTCCACTCTGCCTGTCAAAAATAAATAAAAATAAATAAATAAATAAATAAAATCTAAAAAGAAAAAAAAAAGACCTGATAACCTGGTGAAGTGTTATTCTGGGTTTGTCTGTGAAGTGCCTCCAGTAGATTAGATGTGAGGCTGATTGGACTAGGCGGCGAAGACCCGCCCTCGATGTGGGCGGCCACCGCCAATCAGGGCACGGGAGATGACGTGACCTCTTCTCTGCGGGTTAGGACCTCAGAACTGCAGGCTTGCCGGCCTTTGGACTGCAGAGCATACACCAGTTGGTTCTCAGCTTTTGGCCTTAGACTGAGGTTACACCATTGATCTTCCTGCTTCTGAGGCCTTTGGACTCGGGCTGAGCCATGCAGCTGGCCTCCCAGCGTCTCCAGCCTGCAGATGGCCTGTGCTGGGCCTCAGCTGCCATGAACAATTCAGTCAATTCCCCTAAAAAGCCCTGCTCATGCCGCTGATAACTGGGGCCCTGCCACCCACATGGGAGACCAAGGTGGAGTGTCCACGCTTTGGCTTGGCCCAGCCCCACCTCTTGTGGGCATTTAGACAGTGAGCGAGCAGATGGGGAATCTCTCTTCATCCCTTTCAAAGAAATAAAATAGGTTTATTTTTAATTTTTAAAAGATTTATTTTTTTATCTGAAAGAGTTAGAGAGAGAGAGAGAGGTCTTCCATCTGCTGGCAGACACACAGGTTAAAATTAATTAGGTTTGTGAGCTAGAAGACCACGCCTTCGCCACACCCCTGTGTGACCTCACACCCCTACCTGATACCTTCACCACACCCCTATGTGACCGCTTGCCCCTACCTGGCCACACCTGAGTACCAACCGGCCAATCAGGTTAATTAACCACTCCCCTTTGGAAGTGGGCTAAAAGCCTGGGACGCGGTGTGTCCAGCCTCTTTGCCCTGGCCTCTTGCCAGGATGGGGCTGGGTGTAGCTCTGTGCCCCCAGGGTGCGCGGCCTTTGGGCCACCCGCCCCAGGCTTCCTGGCCTAGATGCTCCTCCACGTGGCTGGTTCCTGGTGCTTGGTATGAAACCAGATTTACCCCTCTCTCCTATAGATAAAGCTCTCACTCTCCTATGCATCTTTCACACTAAATAAAAATTTAAAATGTACCATGCTGCCTCATATATTTATGCCTGTATTTAGAATTCTTTAAATATTAGGCAAGAACCCACTCGGGCTTATTAATATTGGGGATTTATTAATAAGCATACGGTGATATCGTATGGCACCCCAAATTCCAATAACATGTGGCACCCCAGATGGGATTTCTGGAGAACTTTAAAGGGCCACATTTTCGTATATATTTTAGGGGGCAATTCCGATATTGGAGCTGTGCCGATTTGAAGCCAGGAGCTTCCTCCGGGTCTCCCACACGGGTGCAGATGCATAAGGACTTGGGCCATCCCCAAGTACTTGGGCCCTGCACCCCATGGGAGACCAGGATAAGTACCTGGCTCCTGGCTTCGGATCAGCGCGGTGCGCCGGCCACAGCGCGCCAGCCGTGGCGGCCATTGGAGGGTGAACCAACGGAAAAAGGAAGACCTTTCTCTCTGTCTCTCTCTCTCTCACTGTCCACTCTGCCTGTCAAAAAAAAAAAAAAAAAAAAAAAAAAAAAAAAAAAAAGGACTTGGGCCATCTTCCACTGCTTTCCCAGGCCATAGCAGGGAGCTGTATTGGAAGTGGAGCAGCCGGGACTCGAACTGGCGCCCCATGGGATGCTGGCACTACAGATGGCGGCCTTTCCCACCACGCCACGGTGTCAGCCCCAGCAGAGAGATTTAAAAGCAAAATTTGTTGGAGTCAAAGACCTCCAGCCAGAGTGTCAAGGAGGGGGGCTTCCAAGAGAGGAAAAAACCCGAAGTGGCCCATGGCAATTTTTAAGCTCAATTTTGATTGACATTCAGTTACAAGACAGGGGACAAAACCCTTTTTGCAATCTTTTATCCTGTCTGGCTTGCTCAAGATAAAACAAAAGAGCCATCTCGAGAGTGGGCTACCTAATTTGTTTTCACAATGGAGTCGCCACTCTCTTGCTATTCTCATAAGATCGGAAGCTCCCTACGAGTGGGCGGACAGGCTCTTCTGACCTCGCTAAGGATAACTTTTGGGGAGAACATTTTCCACCCTCAATTCCAGACTGCTTATTAACCGATCCGAGTCCTCACAAAATGACATAACACTACTTCACCTGGCTGCACTGTAGATTCTGTATTAATACAACAGGAAAAATTATTCACTTTAGGACTAAATTCACATAGCAAGCAATAAATGCTTGTAATAAAAAAAAAAACAGTGACTTTGCACTTTTTTTTTAAGATTTTTATTTATTTGAAAGTCAGACTTACAGAGAGAGAGAGAGAGAGAGAGAGAGAGAGAGAGGTCTTCCATCCGCTGGCTCATTCCCAACTGGCTGCAACAGCCAAAGCTGCACAGATCCGAAGCCAGGAGTCAGGAGCTTCTTCCGGGTCTCCCATGTGGGTGTAGGAGCCCAAGGACCCAGGCCATCCTCCACTGCTTTCCCAGGGCACAGCAGAGAGCTGGATTGGAAGGGAGCAGTCGGGACTTGAGGCAGTGCCCATATGAGATGCCGGCACTGCAAGTGGCGGCCTTACCTGCCAAGTTGATATACCTGTACGCCTGCCTACTTCAAAGCCACAACGCCGGCCCGCACTCTCACATTTATTGCCACACTGCTCATAGTAGCCCAGATATGAAATCAACTGGAGTGTCTGTGTAGGGGTGACTGGCAAATGTGGCATAGACACGCAGCGGGATACTGCTCGGTCACAAAGGTGAAGTGCGGCCTGGCGAGCGCACAGAGTGGAGTGGCTGCTTTTGAGTTCCGCCTCCACTCCCAGTTGCGGCTTCCTGCTAATGCACAGCCTGGGAAACAGCAGATGATGGCCCAGGTAGCTGGGTCCCTGCACCTCTGTGGGAGACCCGGATGAAGCTCCGGGCTCCTGGCTTCAGCCTGGCCCAGCCCGGCCCAGCCCTGGCCATTGCAGCCATTTGGGGAGAGAACCAACAGATGGAAAGCCTCTCTTTCTACCTATCCTTCTCTATTTCTCTCTGCCTTTCAAATAAATACATAAATAAATATTGGGAATAATAAAAAAAGCTTTGTGACCTTGAATTAGGTAGTTAAGTAAATCTTTCTTTCTCTTTCTTTCTTTCTTTCTTTCTTTCTTTCTTTCTTTCTTTCTTTCTTTCTTTCTTTCGCACAGGCAGAGTTAGACAGTGAGAGAGAGAGAGAGAGAGAAAGGTCTTCCTTTTCCATTGGTTCACTCCCCAAATGGCCGCTACAGCCGGTGCGCTGCAGCCAGAGTGCCGCTCTGATCCAAGCCAGGAGCCAGGTGCTTCCTCCTGGTCTCCCAAGCAGGGTGCAGGGCCCAAGCACTTAGGCTATCCTCTACTGCCTTCCTGGGCCACAGCAGAGAGCTGGACTGGAAGAGGAGCAACCGGGACAGAATCCTATGCCCCAACCGGGACTAGAACCCAGGGTGCTGGCGCTGCAGGCGGAGGACTAGCCAAGTGAGCCGAGGCGCCAGCCGTAAATATTTCTTAAATATTACATCAAAAGTGTGATCCATGTGAAAAATATAAATAATTGAACATCAAAATTAAGAACTTCTATTCTTTAAAACATAACGTTGGCAGGGCCAGCATTGGGTGCAGCAGGTTAAAGCCCTGGCTTGAAGCGCCGGCATCCCATATGGGCACCGGTTCTAGTCTTGCCTGCTCCTCTTGCGATATAACTCTGCTATGCCCTAGGAGGGCAGTAGAAGATAGCCTAGTCCTTAGGCTCCTCTCTCTCTGCTTCTATCTCTGTCTGTAACTATGTCATTCAAATAAATGAAATAAAATTTAAAAAAAAAGAATGTTGGGGGCCGGCGCCGCGGCTCACTAGGCTAATCCTCCGCCTAGCGGCGCCGGCACACCGGGTTCTAGTCCCGGTTGGGGCGCCGGATTCTGTCCCGGTTGCCCCTCTTCCAGGCCAGCCCTCTGCTGTGGCCAGGGAGTGCAGTGGAGGATGGCCCAGGTGCTTGGGCCCTGCACCCCATGGGAGACCAGGAAAAGCACCTGGCTCCTGGCTCCTGCCATCGGATCAGCGCAGTGCGCCGGCCGCAGCACGCTGGCCGCGGCGGCCATTGGAGAGTGAACCAACGGTAAAGGAAGACCTTTGTCTCTGTCTCTCTCTCTCACTGTCCACTCTGCCTGTCAAAAAAAAAAAAAAAGAATGTTGGCAGGGGTGCAGTTGAAGAGTAACTTCTTATGTCCTATAGCACAGGTGAGCCATTGGTTGACAACAATGAATTGTATATTTTTTCTTTTTTTTTTTTTTAAAGATTTATTTATTTTATTTGAAAGGCAGAGGCAGAAAGAGGGAGAGAGTGGTCATCCATTCGCTGGTTCACTCCCCAATTGGCCGCAACGGCTGGAGCTGCGCCAATCTGAAGCCAGGACCCAGGAGCTTCTTCCAGGTCTTTTCACACGGATACAGGAGTCCAAGCACTTGGGCCATCTTCTACTGCTTTCCCAGGCCATAGCAGAGAGCTGGGTCGGAAGTGGAATAACCGGGACTCGGACCAGCACCCACACGGGATGCTGGCACTGCAGGCGGCGGCCTCACCTGCTACACCACAGGGCTATATAGCCTAGATAGGGCTATAGCCCCTAGATATCTGTAATTATTACACATCAGCTAAAAGTTTAATAATTACAGGGTGGGCGTCGTGGTGCAGCAGGTGCTTCTATTCCATACCAGAGTGCCTGGTTCAAGTCCCAGCTCTTCTATGTCCAGTCCAGCTTCCTCCTAATGCATCCTGGGAGGCAGCAGATGATGGCTCAAGTTCTTGAGTCCCTGCCACCCAGGTGGGAGACCTGGATGGAGTTCTTGGCTCCGGGCTTCATCGCGGTCCAGCTCTGGCTGTTGTGAGCATTTGGGGAATGAACTGAGGATGAAAAGATCTCTTGCTCTCTGTCACTTTGCCTTTCAGGTAGATGAAAATAAATGAAACTTTTAAAGAATTTAATAACTATTAAACAATAGTGTGGGGGGCAAGTATTGTGGAGTAGTGGGTTAAGCCACTGCCTCAAAGCTTGCATCCCATGTCAGAGGGCCGACTTCAGTCCGACTCCCTGCTAATACTCCTGGGAGAGCAGTAGAAGATGGCCCAATGTGGGAGATCCAGAAGAAGCTCCTGGCTCCTGGCCTTGGCCCAGCCCAGTCCCAGCTACTGCAGCCATCTGGAGAGTAAATCAGTGGATGGAAGATCTCTGTCTGTCTCTCCCTTTCTTTGTAACTCTGCCTTTCAAATAAATAAATCTTAAAGAAAGAAGTGAAAGAGACTGACACAGGTTGTGCCTGCGTGGGAGAAGCTGAGACAAAGGCAAGGCCCAGGGGAGTTGAGGGGTGAGAGGCCCAGAAGAGCCTTCCTGACCTAGAACTAAGGACCAGCAAGAAAGGGCTTCCTGGGAAGAGCCACACATGAACACCTGGTATTAAGGGACTCACACATGGCGATTTTGTCTTGCCCCAAACCTCTGTAAGTCCTTGTGATATCGTTATTGACCCCCTAAAGTATGATACCAGAATGTATGGCTCCTTAAAGTCCCCCAAAAGTCCCATATATGATGCTGGAATTTGGGGTGCCATACGATATCACCATATTCTTATTAATAATTTCCCCATATTAATAAGCTCATGTCGGTTTTTGCCTAATATTTAGAGAATTCTGAATACTACATAAATGAATGCAGCAGCATGGTACATTTTAAGCTTTTATTTAGTGTGAAGATGCATAGGAGAGTGTGGGCTTTATCTAAGAGAGAGGGGTACATCTGGATTCATACTGAGTACCAGGAACCAGCCACGTGGAGGAGCATCTATGCCAGGAAGCATGGTGTGGGTGGCCCAAGGGTCCTGGAGGCGCAGGACTGTGGCCAGCCCCCTCCTGGCAAGAGGCCAGGGTGAGGAAAATGGAGGAAAGGGCCAGACACATCCCGTCTCAGGCTTTTAATCCACTTCCAAAGGGGAGTGGTTAATTAACCTGATTGGCAGGTGGTTGCACAGGTGTGGCCAGGTAAGGGCATGAAGTCACACAGGGGCGTGGTGAAGGCATGGTCTTCCAGCTCACAAACCTGGCGATTTTAACCTGTATACCCGCCCACTTCACTTGTTGTTTAAAATGTGCTCTGGGACTGTCACCGGAGGAAAGGCCGTGGAAACCACAGGGTTCTTGTCTTCACGCAAGAAAGAATTCAGGCGTGAGACAGACAGCGAAGTGATAAGGCTTTACTGGGGATAGGGCATCCATCAGAACAGAAGGGACAGAGAGTGCCCAGTTGCTTGGACTGGGGGAGAGCGAGGTTACATGGCTGAGTGGAGAGAATTCACCTGGGCAGGCCAGGAGGGCTCAGCAGAGAGGCTGAGGGCTGAGCTCACTGTCTGTTTAGACTCCCTAGTTTTTTTTTTTTGTTTGTTTGTTTGTTTTTTGTTTTTTTTTTTTTATTTTTTTTTTTTTTTGACAGGCAGAGTGGACAGTGAGAGAGAGAGAGAGACAGAGAGAAAGGTCTTCCTTTTGCCGTTGATTCACCCTCCAATGGCCGCCGCGGCTGGCGCGCTGCGGCCGGCGCACCGCGCTGATCCGAAGGCAGGAGCCAGGAGCAAGGTGCTTTTCCTGGTCTCCCATGGGGTGCAGGGCCCAAGCACCTGGGCCATCCTCCACTGCACTCCCTGGCCACAGCAGAGGGCTGGCCTGGAAGAGGGGCAACCGGGACAGAATCCGGTGCCCCAACCGGGACTAGAACCCGGTGTGCCGGCGCCGCTAGGCGGAGGATTAGCCTAGTGAGCCGCGGCGCCGGCCTGTTTTTTTTTTTTTTTTTTGACAGGCAGAGTGGACAGTGAGAGAGAGAGAGAGACAGAGAGAAAGGTCTTCCTTTGCTGTAAGTTCACCCTCCAATGGCCACCGCGGCCGGCGCACCGCGTTGATCCGATGGCAGGAGCCAGGTGCTTTTTCCTGGTCTCCCATGGGGTGCAGGGCCCAAGCACTTGGGCCATCCTCCACTGCACTCCCAGGCCACAGCAGAGAGCTGGCCTGGAAGAGGAGCAACTGGGACAGAATCCGGTGCCCTGACTGGGACTAGAACTCTGGGTGCCGGGATTAGGATTAGCCTAGTGAGCCGCGGTGCCGGCCACTCCCTAGGTTTTTAAGGGAGTCTGTTTACCCACCTCCCCCTCTCCTCCGGGACAAAGGATGGAGAGCCCCAGCCAAAGGGTTTGTTGGGTGAAAATTAGCAAATTCCTCCCCAGATTTGGTGGCTGGGGCAGAACGTCTGAGAAGATTTTGGTGCCCCGTGTAATCAGGTAGCCCATTTGGTCCTGAGGAGAGTTCTCCTGGGAGCTTTCCTTGGGGGAAGGTCTGAGCAGGACTGTGAAGTGCAAGATGCTGGGCTTCTGGAGCTTCCGCAGCAGGTGCTGGTCTTCAGGCCTGTCTCACAAACACACACAGGCTAATTCCTGACTTGCTACCTAACAGGACCAGCACCATTGGCATCACTCAGAAACTTATTAGAAATTCAGATTCAAAGAAAAGAGAGGCTAGCATTGGGTGCAGTGGGCAACACTGGCATTCCACCTCAGAGTGCCAGCTCCAGTCCTGGCTACTCCGCTTCCCATCCAGCTCCTTACTAATGCACCTGGGAAGGCAGTGGAAGATGCCCCGAGTACTTGGGCCCCTGCCACTCAACCGAGGAGACCCAGATGGAGCTCCTGGCTCCTGCCTTCCACTCGGCCCAGCCTGGTTGTTGTGGCCATTTGGGGAGTCAATCAATGGATGGAAGATCTCTCTCTCTCTCTCTCTCTCTCCCTCCCTATAACATGAAATCTTTAAGAAAAATACATAAATGTAAGTTCAGGGACTCTATGCCATGCCCTTAAGCTGCATTTTAATTAGATATGCATTCATATTGATGCCCATCTACTTCAATATTAAAATTTAATACACACTGTTCTAAGTTACCTTGATGGCAGGTGGTGTGGTTTCTATTTTATTTTATTTATTTATTTTTAAAATAGATAGATGGTGGATTTTTTTTAATTTATTTATTTATTTGAAAGTCAGAGATACACAGAGAGAGAAGAGGCAGAGAGAGAGAGAGGGAGAGAGAGAGGTCTTCCATCCACTGGTTCACTCCCCAGTTGGCCACAATGGCTCGAGCTGTGCCAGTCTGAAGCCAAGAGCCAGGAGCTTCCTCTGGGTCTCCCACGTGGGTGCAGGGGCCCAAGGACTGGAGCCATCTTCTTTTGCTTTCCCAGGCCATAACAGAGAGCTGGATCGGATGTGGAGCAGCCAGGACTTGAACTGGCACCATATGGGATGCCGGCACTGCAGGCAGTGGCTTTACCTGCTATGCCATAGTGCCGGCCCCTCTATTTAATGTTTTAAAATATTTACTTAACTATTTATGTGAAAGGAAGAGTGAGATAAAGAGAGGGAAAGAGAGATCTTCCATTCTTCCAACTACTGGTTCACTCCCCAAATGCCCACAATAATAAGGGCTGGGCCAGGCCGAAGCTCTGAGCCAGGAACTCCATCCAGGTTTCACACGGGTGGCAGGGACCCAAATACTCTGGCAATGATCATCTGCTGCCTTCCCAGGTGCATCAGCAGGTTGTTGGATCAGAAGTGGAGTAGCCAGGACTCAAACAGGTACTCAGATACGGGATGCCGGCTTCACAAGCTTAGCTGTGCCACCAGGCCGGCCCCAGGAGACATGGTTTGTTATAATCGGACCCACTGAGATACCAACTCACAAAAGGAGGCTTTTTATTGATTTTATTCTCTGCTGTATTTCCCAGTGCTAGATGGTCAAGAACTCAGGCTGAGGGGCGGATGATTGATGTGGTAGTTAGGTCACCACTTGGGACACTGGCCTCCCATATCACTTCCTGCTAATGCACACCCTGGAGGCAGCAGATGATGGCCCAAGCACTTGGGTCCCTGGCCCCCACGCGGGAGACCCAGCCTGAGTTCTAGGTCCCAGCTTTGACCTGGCCCAGCCCTGGCCACTGTGGTCATTTGGGGAGTGAACCAGTAGATGAAGATCTCTCTCTCCCTCTCTCTGTAACTTTGCCTTTCAAATAAATAAAGAAACCTAGCTAGTGTGACTGAAAGCTAAATTTTTCATTTAATTAGTTTAATGATTTAATTCAAGTAGTGCATGCGGCTAGTGGCTACCTTTTCTCATCCGGGATCCAGCCTAATCTTCCATTCCACGGATGGAAAAACAGAGGCCCAGGGGGATGTCAGTGTCCTGAGTGAGCTCACGCCATTGGTGGACGCGAATGTCTAGACACAACGTGATGATCTGGAAAAGGTCGAGCGTCCTGACGTCACCGGCAGGCCCAGGTCTCGGCCCTGGCTCCGGCTGGATAACATCTCTGAGCCTCCTGCAGGAGGAGGAGCTGACCTCTCCCGGCCCTGAGCGCTCCGCTCCGCAGAAAAGTGCTCGTGGAGTCTTTTGTGTGGCCTCCATCCACAGTGCCACCTAGTGGCTCACGATGCATCCTGCACCTCCTCCTCCAGGATCAAATTCTTGGTGGAGCAGCAGGTCAAGGTGGCGCTGAGCCCTGGTAACAGTTGAGCGTCCCCTTCCTGTGAGCGTTCTGGCCATCAACTGCCACCCCAGCCTACCCTCCTCATGTAAGGTGTGGGCAGTGGCTCAGTGCTGACACGGCTGGAAAGTGTCCCAGGGCTCCTCCCGACCCCTTGCAGCTCCTGCATCTGCAGAAGTGGGGCTCCATGCCTGTGCTGAGTGGAGCCAAACCTTAACCTCCATTTCAAAAGCCTCCTGTGCTTAGCCCATCTTGCCCGCAGCAGGACAGCCACCTTCTCTACCAGGACCCCGGCTTGACTTTTTTGCCTTCTCTGCACTCAGCTCAGCTGATGACCAAGTCAGCAGGTGGAATGCCACAAGCCCCTTAACAGTGCCAGAAAGATCCCTGCCCCATGGTCATCACATCTCAGTGACCTTGGCCAAGTTATTGCACTTGACCTGAGCCTCTGAGGCATAATGGGGATAAAAATATCTATGTCTTGGGTAATCTTGAGAATTAAAGGTATGTTGGGGGCTGGTGCTGTGGCTGAAGAATGTGGGGAGGGCTCCCAGGAGAAAGTGGCACCCAGGCTGAGAGCTGAGTGCTGGGCAGGAGTGGCCAGCTCCTAAGCAGAAGGCATACCATGGGCACATTGGAGGAACTCGGAGCCATTCACCCAGGCGGGAGCAGAGTGTGGTTAAAAAACGAGGCAGTGGCCGGCAAGGTCAGGCAGTGCCTCTAAGCCACGTTAGGATCCTGGCCTGGTCGCAGGCCGCTGAGATGTTTACCCAGGTGATCTGAGCTGGAGCTCTGGTTTCTGGCCGGAGCACCTGCATGGGTGCTGTGTCAACCCTGGGCTGGGGAAGAGGACGCAGAAGGAGCCCTGAGGGGTTATCAGAGTGGCGAGGCTTCACAGGGTGAGGACCGACCGCTCTCGGGGGAAGGAAGCTGGACTTGCCCTTTGCATTCATCCCCTGCTTGTGTGTTAGGGACCAAGTCATCTCCTGGGCCCTGGAAATCCAGCTGTCAACACAACAGACCAGATCCCCGACCTCACAGCTGTTTCCATCCTGGCAGGTGGACACAGATAACAAGCAAAGAACTACGTCTATAAATACATCTCGATGAGTGGGAACAAACCGCCTCCAAAAAGCCTGCAACCCGTTCAAGAGAAGCACCTGCCGAGAGCATCCCGGGAGGTGAGGGCCTAGCTGCTGGGCCGGGTAACAGGTGCTGGGCATGGGGGTGGCTGCACCCGGGCCGTGTGCAGCACCTTGCACAATCCTGGGTTCTTTATCTGCAGGTTCCTGACCTGGGCCCAGAAACATCCTTCTAAAAATTCAGCCGTGGCCTGCTTTCCCGTACACCCGACTCTCGGCACGTCTGACTTGTTTGTAACTCATCAATCATATTCTCAGCCAGTGACCCTCAGCCTGTGAAAAATCTGCCCTCACTTGCCCAAACCTCACCTTTTTGGGCCAAGCCGCTCTGCATTCAATGTGTGTGTGTGTGTGTGTGTGTGTGTGTGTGTGTTTTTCCTCCAAAGATTCAGTTGTTTTACTTGAAAGTCAGAGCCACAGAGAGAGGGAGAAGCAGAGAGAGATCTTCCATCTGCTGGTTCACTCACCAGATGGCTGAGCCAGGTCAAAGCCAGGAGCCAGGAGCTTCTTCAGTCTCCCATGTAGGTGGCTAAGCACTGGGCCATCTTCCGCTGCTCTCAGGCGCATTAGCAGGGAGCTGGATCGGAAGTGGAGCAGTGGGGACTTGGGATGCCAGTGCTGCAGGCAGCGGCTTAACTCACTGTGCACAGCACTGGCCCTGAGCGGGATTAGCTCTAACACGAACACTCGTGGCTCTATGGCTGGCAGAAGTGTAATTTCCTCTCCCTCACCCTGCTCTTCTCTGCCCTCTGTCCTTCCTCCAGCTTCTGACCTGGATGGAATTGTGTTTCCCAGCAGGTACGTTGAAGAGAGACTGAAAATGGGCAGTTCTGGCCATGATGTCCCGACTCAGTCTGGAAGCCCCCCCTTCCCTCACCAACGGACTGGGTTCACTTCACAGTGGCAGGGGGAAGGTGCTGAGAGAGGTGACTCAGCCGGGTGGGGAGGTGTGGAATCTTATAGAAGGCTCCACCCTGCAGCTCCCTGCCTAGGGCTCTCTGCTGGGCGTGGAGAAAGGCGTGCAGGCCTCACGGGTGTGGTATGTCCCGCCTTTGCAGCTGGCTGAACCAAGCTGGGGGTGAGGTAGGAGGGCGGGCATGGTCGTCTCGGAGCAGGTGACAGATTCATGCCAGACCAGAGCTAGGCCTCAGGAGGCCAAGGAGAAGGAGCTAATGGAAGGAAGGGGCTCTGGGTGAGAGACAGGAGGCTTGGAGGGGTGACCCTGGCTGAGTCGCTGTGTGATCAGGCCACATCCCAGCTTAAGGGTCGATGGTGGTTCCCCACTGCCGCGGATAAAGTCGCCGCCGTGACTTGACTTGGAGATAACCTGCAAGTCCCCAGGGCCAGCAACCCCACCCCCCTGCCCCGTGCTTCCCGCAAGGCGGCCTCACCAGAGGTCTCTGGAATAAGCCAGACCTCCTCTCTCTTGTATGTCTTTTCCCTCCGGTCTCATTCATTCTGTACACACTCACTGTGATACATACATAACACATTTTCCCTTGGAGTCATTTTAGATGTACACAAAGTTGCAAAGAGAGTTCCTGTGTACCCCTTGAATTTCCCCTGACATTAACATCTGAGCTGACCATTTTGTATTTCTCGAAGCTAAGACATCAGCATTCAAATATCGTTAGCTGGGGCTGGTGTTGTTGCGTAGTGAGTGAAGCCACTGCCTACAATGCCAATATCCCAGATGGGCACTGTTTTTTGTGTCTTGGCTGCTCCACTTCTTATCCAGCTCCCTGCTATGGCCTGGGAAAGCAGCAGAAGATGCCTAAGTGCTTGGGCCCCTGCACCCACATGGGAGACCTGGAAAAATGGCCTTGGCTCCTGGCTTCAGCTTGGCCCAGCCCTGGCCATTGCAACCATCTGGGGAGTGAACCAGCGGATGGAATATTCTCTCTTTCTCCATCTGTAACTCTTTCAAATAAAATAAATCTTTAAATAAATCTTTAAAATAAGTTTTATTTATTTATTTGAAAAACAGAGTTACTGAGAGAGGGAGAACAGAGAGAGAGAGAGGTAGAGAGAGAGGTCTTCCATCTGCTGGTTCACTCCCCAAATGGCTGAGCCAGGCCAAAGCCAGGAGCCAGGAGCTTCTTCTGGGTCTCCCACATGGGTGCAGGGGCCCAAGGACTTGGGCCATCCTCTGCCGCTTTCCCAGGCACATTAGCAAAGGAGCATCGGGGACTGAAAGGAAAGGCCACCACAAAACACACCAGACACCGGAGTAAGGGAGGTTCACTGTCGGGTCAAACCGACAGGCAGCCAGTACTAGAAGAACAGGTCTTAGACAGCTTTGCAGGGGTGAGGAAGTGGGAGCGGCAAATCCTGTTAGGGTGGGGGTGGAGCTGACGCTTGTGATTGGGCCATTTGGTCACCTGACTTTTAGTAAGCCAGCTTAGGAAGATGGCACAATTTTACTAACAGGGACTCCAGCCAGTGCCTATATGGGAGGCTGGCTCTGCAAGCCGGGGCTTTAACCCACTGTGCCACAGCACTGTAAGGTGTCCGGTGCGTAACAGATCTTCCCAGGCAGACGAATCAATTAATTCACAGGCTTTTATTGGGGTTCCACTCCCGGGCGAGGTTCCCCGGTCCCAACAGAGCAACAGAGTGGGGGCCGGGGAAGTCGCGCGTCAGAGATTGGGAGAGCCCCTTTTATAGATTCAGGGCATGGGAGTTAAAGGTTGAGGCGGGTCTGATTCTCACTGGTTGACCTTTAGGCACCTGCAGGGACCTTGACAAGGACTTTCTTCCCCGGAAGTAGGCCTCTCCATTCCTGGAAGTGTAGGCCTTCCCTCCTTTCGGATCCCAAAGCTACCAAGCACCAGCCCTAATACATCTTTTTTTTTTTTTTTTTTAAGATTTATTTATTTATTTGAAAGGCAGAGTTACAGAGAGGCAGAGAGAGAGAGAGAGAGAGAGAGAGAGAGAGAGAAGAGAGGTCTTCCATCTGCTGTTCACTCCCCAAATGGCTGTAACGGTTGGAACTGTGCTGATCCGAAGCCAGGAGCCAGGATCTTCTCCCAGTTCTCCCACACGGGTACAGGGACCCAAGCACTTGGGCCATCTTCCACTGTTTTCCCAGGCCATAGCAGAGAGTTGGATTGGAAGTGGAGGAGCCGGGACTGAAACCGGTGCCCATATGGGATGCTGGCACTGCAGGCAGTGGCTTTACCCACAACACCACAGCGCCAGCCCCTAAATCTTTTTTTAGAAAAGAAATATTATCATCAGCTAAACTCCAGACTTACTTGGATTTCCTTAGTTTTCCCACGATTGTCCTCTCTCTGTTCCTGGGCCCTGCCCAAGCTATGTTGCATTTAGCACTGCATCTCCTTAACCTCCTCTGGTCAGGGAGCGTTTCTAGAACTTTCCTGTTCCTACGACCTTGGCAGTCTCAAGGAGCATTGGCTAGGCGTCTGGCAGAACGTCACCCCGTGCAGGTTTGTCCAATGTTTCCCTCCTGTCTTGAGCAGGGTCATGGGTTTTGGGAAGAATTCGCAGAGGGGAGGTTCCCTTCTCATCACTTCTCATTAGGCAGCTCACGCCACCCACAGAATATAGCACTGGCGACGCTAACCTTGAGCACGTGGTGCAGTTTGCCAGCTTCCTCCATGTACAGTTACTTCTGCCCCAACCCACTCCCCTCCCCCTGCCTGATCCACTTCCTTTTCCATCCTGTTCCACTGAAGCAAGTTGCTAAGTCCGGCCCACACTCAAGGGGTGAGAGGGGTGCTTAAGCCCCCACCTCTTGGAGAGGCGATCCTGGATGGAAGTATTTGGAATTCTCCTTTAAAGTTCTGTTCATGGGGCAAGTGTTGTGGCGCAGCAGGTCAGGCTGCCACTTGGGATGCCTGAATCCTGGAGTGGAGTGCCTGGTGCAAGTCCTGGATTTGGTGCTTCCGGTCCAATTCCCTGCTCATGCACCTGTTAGGCAGTGGAGGATGGCAGGGAGTGGCTTGTGACTTCCAGCTCCATGGTCCTAACTTAGCTGCCTGCCTATCCTGTATCCACCTGGACCCCTGCCACTCGTGTGGGAGAATTGATGGAGTTCTAGGCTCCTGACTTTGACTTGGCTTAGCCCCAGCTGTTGTGGATGTTGGGGGAGCAAACTCCTGGATGCAAGATTGACTGATCTCTTTGTTTTTCTCTCTCTGCCTTTTAAATAAATATTTGGAAAAAAATAGGGATCCCTTCTCCCCTATTTATTTGTTTACTTATATAGAACAGACTGATGCATAGTTGTTTTATGCTCTGGGGAATAGTTCAATACTGCGTTATTTATTGCGGTGCTCGGATTGCCCAGCTTGCCATGAGGACTCCCGTGTCCCCTGGCCACGCCCCCACACTTTTGCCTTTTGAGAGCCTCTTTGCTTTCTGGTACTGCAAGATGTTCTGGGCTCATCTTGTCTTTTCCCTGCCCACCCCCTAGATCAGCTCTCACTCTAAAGACTCCTGATTCCTTTATTGGAGAACAGTGTTCAGAAGCCACCATCACAGTGCTCTCTGCCTCTGGGGAGCAGACCTGTGTTGTTAAACTGTGAAATATATCATATGTGCACTACGAGCACATTGAACATACAAGTACAGTTCAAGGAATAATTATAAACTCAGCACAACCAAATCCGTTTTTGGCATTGGGCATGGCCCTGCCTTGTTTGACCACAAAGCCAGGATCGGGTGCCCCCGCAGGAGCAGCTGGTACTCATTCTAATCTGGTCTGTGGCTAACAACTCAGAAGATGAAGGAAACTTAGAGAAGACACCAATCAGCCCTCGTGCTCTACCATCCAGGGAACCTTTTGTACTGCCGGAGAGGCTGAGGATCAACTTGATTCCCTCTGTATTTGTGTTTTGTTCTCCAGCCATGTGAAGCTAATAAGCAAATGAATATAACAGGTCTGGGAGTGGGCATTGCGGCACAGTGGGTTAACACTTGGGATGCTTGCATCCCACATTGGTGTGCTGATTCTGGTCCTGGATACTCCATGCTTCCTATCGCGCTCCCTGCTAACACCTGGGAAGCAGCAGATGATGGCTCAAGTGCTTGGGTGCCCAGCAGGCACTGAGGCTGGTGATGAAGGGAGTGCACCTGACAGACCAGGCAGGCATTTCTGGAAAGAACTGAGAGCCCAGTCTGCATTCCGACTGGGGTTTTATGGGCAGGAATGGGAGTCCCCTGGGACCCCTCCCCCTGTCCCATTTCTCATCCCCTCCTCCTCCTCTGTCTTCTGGGAACTCGCTGGGTGGAGGCTTTCTGGGTGTGGCTTTCCCAAAAGTCCTCCCAGGACCTTATCCGCACAGTGTTATTGGACCTCCTAGCCCCCTTGGCACGGGGCGGGGAACATTCCCCACAGCGGCCCTCAGCAGAGGGCTGGGACCTGGCTATCTTGGTTATTGAACGAGAGCAACATTTCAGATGCCGTTGCTGGTCTGTTTCCAGGGCTTGCTTCTGCATTCCATTGTGCAAAACTCCTGTTTTCTTAAAAAAAAATTCCCATTTCCTTTGGCCCCACTTGCACACACAGGCTCATGGCTACCTGATATGGGCAAGGCAGGCAGCTGGTTTAGGATCTGCTGAGCTGGAGGTACCTGCAAATCACAGGTCCCTGCCCCATGTGCAACTCTATTCTACACGTCAATCATAGCCCCCCTTTTCCTGGGTTGCATCTGTTTCATCCAAGACCTGGGGGAAGCTGCCATGGAGATAAATATATTAAGCTCCACTTGGAATTTCACGGAAGTGTCATAAAACCACCTGTAGAGGGCCCTTGGCTGAGCTCATACAAGAGGCCAGCTGGATGGGGGGTGTGGGGTGGGGGGAGGCGGCGCCTGTCTCTTCCTCCAGAGATCACAACGAGAGGAGGTGCTGGGGTCTTGCCCCTGTCTCCCCTTCTCCCACCCCTTTCTCCTCTGGCCCACTACCCATTCATGATGGGTATGCCTCTGTATGGGGCAGCCCATACAACACATGTCTCTCTGTGTGTGTTTTCACTTTCTCACCTTTTGAATAAAATTTCCTCTATTTGTGTCAGCCCTAAGAGACTGCCAGTGTTACTGGAGACGGCAGCTCGGAGGTTCTCTGCGCAAGAATGAATTCCGACGCGGACGGTGAGGTAGCAGAGGTTAATGAAGAGAAATACACCTGATCGACCAGTAAAGAATTAAGCACTCAGTCTGTATTCAGACTGGAGTTTCTATGGATCTGATATGGAATAAAAATTAACACCCAGCTCCCCTACTTCATATCTAGCTACTGAATCCCCACCCCGTGTGTGCTGATTGGGCACGTCCACTTGCCCTCGCTCCCTCAACATGCACAAGACTCCGTGATGGCCACGTGTATGCTGAGCTCTCACTGAGTTGCCAAAAAACCTTCCCAGAGATCACTGAAGCCCCGCCCAAACTCCACCCCACTCTCTACCTGATAGGGGGAGGGGCCATCGAACTTGGGGGCAAGCGCCCTCTCTCCTAGTGGGAGGCTGCCCACATTCATTTCTAAATGGGTACTCTCTCTTTAAATAAATCCTGCTCTCATTCTTGCACTTTCTATGTCTCTGCTTCGAATTCATCTCTCGTGCTGAGACAAGGACTTGAGATAAATCTGGCTGGGGACCCCATCCCACAACACAGGGAGGGAGATGAGTAAATGAAAGGACAAAGCAGAAGAAAAAAGACAAGGCAGGGTTACAGCCAATGAGGACTGGGGAGCAGGGCCGAGAGGATCAGGGCTCTGTCCCCATGCCCGGAGGCAAGCGGCTGGCTGTTTGAGCTTCTGAAAGTAACCAGCATCTCTTTGAGACCTAAAGAGAAATCCTCTTTCCTTTCGAAAGAGGAAACAGGTCTTCTGTGTACACAAGGCCCAGCCCTGCCCTGTGTGGTCTACCTTGTGTGTAATTAGGCTCTCTGGGCCCAGGAGAGGTCAGGTTCAACCAAGTGCACAGGGAAACAGTGAGCGCTGGTTCACTCTGTTCTGGTCCTGAGGGCTCCTTCAGTGGCGCACCCAGCGTGGGGTCTAACCAAGCCCCATCCCTAAGCTTCTCCTGTAGATGTCCTCAGGTCCCAGCATCTCTCCCTTAGCCTGCACTTCCTCTAAACATTAAGTGAAGGGAGTGACACCATGGTTGCCCCTGTAGTTAGCATAGTTCATGTTTAATGTTGGCCTCTATCCTGAGACTTTTTTTTTTCTCAGAGTATTTTATTTGAAAGGCAGAGGCAGAGAGAGAGAGAGAGTGAGAGAGAGAGATAAAGAGGACTTCCATTCGCTGGTTCACTCCCCAGATGGCCACAATGGCTGGAGCTGTGCTGATCCAAAGTCAGGAACCAGAGCCTCCTCTAGGTCTCCCGTGCGGGTGCAGGGGCCCAAGGACTTGGGCCATCCTCTACTGTTTCCCAGGCCATAGCAGAGAGCTGGATCAGAAGGAGCAGCCGGGACTCAAACCAGCACCCATATGGGAGGCAGGCACTGTAGGCGGAGGCTTTTACCCATTCCGCCACAGCGCCGGTCCCCCTGAGACCTTTTGTAAGAACTCCCAGGCAGGCCTTGAAGTTCCTGTATCATCCCTGTAACTAACATGCTGGTGCTGGACCTCAGTGGAGAAGTGTTCCAGGAGCTCAGAGGCCCTGATCAAAGAGCTGACACCTAATCTACCCTTAGACCACACAGAGGTCCACCCTTGCCACTCCAGAGGAAACTTGTTGGCCCCTAGCACTGACCCATCCCAGGAAGCCCTCGTGTGCTGTGGCCCACGCAGGAGCAGATCACGCACTGCTCATCCCTAAATTCCAGCTGGAACTCACTGCCTTCACCCCCAGGGAGCCTGGGAATGGAGCACCGGCTGCCCGGCTCATTTGCCCTGTGCTTTGCAATGCCACCTGCTTTTCCCACAGCTCTGCTGTCAGTGATTGTCATCAGGTGAGCGGGCCCAGTTTTGGGGTTCTATAGCAACTCTTCCAATTGTTTTTGGGGTTTTCAATTGCAGGCCCACCTCAACATCCTTTCTGGGAAAAGGAGGCAATGACTTAAGGATGCTATGTGGGAGGAAAAGCTGGGTCCCCCGGGAATCATCTGCAGGTTCACTTTATTTTTTTTAAAGATTTATTTATTTATTTGAAAGTCAGAGTTACACAGAGAGAGAGAGGTAGAGAGAGAGAGAGACAGAGAGAGACAGAGAGACAGAGAGAGAGATCTTCCATCTGCTGGTTCACTCTCCAGATGGCTACAATGACTGGAGCTGTGCCGATTTGAAGCCAGGAGCCAGGAGCTTCCTCCAAGCCTTCCCATGTGGGTTCAGGGGCCCAAGCACTTGGGCCATCTTCTTCTGCCCTCTCAGGTCATAGCAGAGAGCTGGGTCAGAAGCGGAGCAGCCAGGACTTGAACCGGAGCCCATATGGGATGCTAACACTGCAGGCTACAGCTTTACCTGCTATGCCACAGAGCCGGCCCCTTTAAAATTTCAAATTTTATTTTTAACTCTCAGGAATATTCATTCTCTCCTTCTCCCATTTCCTAGGTCAAGTACTAACTGGCCTTCAAATGCTGTTCACTCACTCCTGTAGCCAATGAGTCAACCATTTCCTAAGCACTACCGACCTCCAGGTACCAGGCCGAGCACTGGGCCGCATGGAAGAGGCAGCTATCTAAGGGCAAGTGACCAGTACCTGCCCAGAGGGTCCCTGAGGTGGCCCTAGATGGTGGGCAGTGGGAGTTTCTCAGACTCCAGACTCTTTCTCTCACTGTGAAAGTTGCTGTGTATATATTACCTTGTCACTAATTGGAGCTGGTGTTGCAGGTGGTGAAATAATTCACCAAGGAAGCTAGAGAGTAACCCTAAACTTGTTGAACACAGAAAATCAATAGAACATAAGAACTGGCCGCTGTTATGGGACAGACTGTAAGCTGAGGGATCTACCTGTAG